>NC_090022.1:112922890-112957890 GCF_037176765.1 Anolis sagrei | reverse complement strand
ACAGAAATTGGCACAAACTCTAACTTAATTGACTGTTACTGAATTGACTGTAAGATAATTCTTTCTTCACTTTTTAAAGCCAAAAATAGAAAAAGAAACCATTTTGTAAGGTACAGAGAAGCATAACAAGGGAAGCTTCACGGGGGAAATGTTTATCTCCAGGATCTTTCAGCAATTGGTATTAAATAATGGCCACTTACTCGTCATCAAGTAAACTATGGGATGTTTCACACATGAACAGTAGGTTAATTGGGTTTTACCTCAAGATTTAAATCAGTGATTCCAAACCTTTTTTTTTTACCAGAGCCCACTTTGACCAGGGCCCACTTTGAACAGGGACCACTTTGAACAGGGACCACTTGAACAGGAACCACTTGACTGGGGACCACTTTAATCA
Source organism: Anolis sagrei (assembly GCF_037176765.1). Lineage (NCBI taxonomy): Eukaryota > Metazoa > Chordata > Lepidosauria > Squamata > Anolidae > Anolis > Anolis sagrei. The sequence goes on along the minus strand of NC_090022.1, from coordinate 112,957,493 downwards.
GGAACCCCTCTCAAACATTAGTACCAAAAGGGGCTGAGCTGGTCAGCTCTGCAGAAAGGAGTGGAAATAAAATAAATAAAATAAAATAAAGAGAAAGGAGGTTCCCAGACCGGATTTTCATTCTTGCAGCCCACTACTGATTTAACTGAATTATTCAAGGTGCTGCTGAACCTATTTGTAAGGTTGTTGGTGTCATATGTCTTCAAGTTATTTCTGATCTATGGAGACTCTAAGGCCAATCTATTGCAAGGTTTTCTTGGCAATATTTATTCAGAAGAAGTTTCCCATTGCTTCCTCTGATGCTGAGGGAGTGTGACCTGACCAATTCTGGAGGCCAGGATACTAATCCCTGCTCAGCCACAGAAGCCCATTGGGTGGCCTTGGGCAAGTCACATTCTCTCAGAGGAAGGCAATGCAAAACTCTCTCTGAACGAACATTGTCAAGAAAACCTTGTTATGGTTTTGCCTGAAGATGCACAATGGCTTATTCACCTAAAGTTAAGCGTATAGTAGCTATGATCCACCATCTGAAACACCAGTGCAAATTGTGGCCTGTATAGCCTATTATTTTGTTTTGTTTTTTGTTTCTGTATAAAAATCATAACCTGCCTAAAAAGATAAACTCTTCTTGAGTAGTCTGCCTGAGGACACTGGTCCAGCACTCCACTGCAGTTCTCAGAAAACTACACAAGCAAGTTACATCAATGATCTCTTCGTATGAAATGCCTTTCAAAGGATATGTGAAACAGGATACATGTAAGAGAGCAGACTTTGGGAACGTTACTCCCAGAGCCCTCTAGCCAGCATGGCTACTGGTATCAAAACTGTTATTCTCTGCTTCCACCCACCCCTTCACTCATCATATGAATGTTTCATTTCTATGACTGTTGGAAAGTCCAATGGGTATTGAATGTGCAATATACGTTCAGCCTCAGTTGTATTCCAGAGATATGAGAAAGGATACCAGACAGGACTAGATTTGTAGAGAGAACGTTAGAAGAGTTCTCAGTGAACACCAGAAGCCTGACTCAGAACTTCTTTCAGTTCAGCCACATTATTCCACCCTGTTATGTTCTCAGTAAAAGTGGACGTTTCACAAGGAAGATATCAATGGCCCACATGCCCTACAATGATGAAAACTAGAACTTCTACGTTCAAGCAACCTTGCTTTTGCCTGAGCCTAGTGGGAAGGACAAGCTTCAGCCCCTTCCCTTCCTCTCCCCCTTGTTGAATTAATTTAGTATTTGGGGACTTTGAAATCTGTTTGTAGCAACTGAAATATGCCAGGGACAAAGAGGGGAAATGGGCAAAAGAGAGGAACTGGGATCTTATGAAAGCAACTGGAAAAGTGGGACAGCAGAGGATTGATTGAGATCATCCCTGCTAAATCAGGAAGTTTGAAAGTATGCCCTGTGATTTCAGCACTAACACTAGAAGCTTTGGTTTGTCCAGGGTGTTTTGCTCTCGGATGTAATGTGTTATATGCCCTCTCCTACTGTGTCTGTTTGTCCTGACTAATGACAGACTAGAGTATCTGTTGATTTTGGTCCATGGAGGCACTGAAATTAAAATAACATTTAGGACAACCCACAGGGCAGTTTGGGATTTAAGAAAGAATAGCATTTGTCTCTGAATACCAGTTGCTGGAGAACACCAGAGGAAAAGTAGCATTGTGTTCATGCCCTGATTATAGGCTACCTGTGGCTACCTGGGTGGCCGCTGTGGCATCTGAACAATAGACTAGAAAGACCTTCTGTCTAATCCAGCAGGGATCTCCTTAGGTCCTTATTTGTGAAATGGAAAATTTGGGTTATAACATCTTTCAAATTATAAGTGAAATATTTTTAAAAGCAGTACTGTACTTTAGAAATAACATGATTATAGCCAATTTACCCTGCTGCAAATCTCTTAAGATAAGTGATGGGAAGCTCTAGCCCGCTAGATGTTGCTGGACTAAAACAGCAATCAGGCCTGACTATTGATTATGTGTGTGGGGGTGGGGTGGGGGTTGTGGTCTGGTGACATCTGGGTCACAGTTCTCTGCCCCGTCTTAGACCCAAAATCCATCCGGTGCAGAGATAAAAACTTAAGCTCTACGGATGGTTCTTGGAGATGCCACAACACATATGCCCTAGCCATTAAGAATCAACCACAATTGACCATACCATGTGGACAGGAGCATGCAGAGACTCTGTTATTATCCCAACACCCTGTGAGACTAGGCTGGTGGGTACACATGTCAACACTTATTCTGTTACTTCGGGCGTCAACATGGTTTGAATATGGATTATGAACAAGGACCTTGGATGAATGGAACTATGTACTTTATATGTTTTGATCTGTTTGCTGTTTTAATGTGTTTATTGACTAATTATTAATTGTTTTAATGGAAGGGGTATGTTATTGTTTTGACTGTTGATTTTACCGGTAATGAATTGTACCGGAGTTGTAAGCCACCTTGAGTCCTCTGAGGGGGATTCAATAAATAAATAAACAGCATCCAGATAACACAGCTCCCATTGGCTCCATCACTTCTGAGTTTCTGGCAGGAAATTGTTTCAGGAGGTCAGTGACTCTTAAAATTAGGGGTGTCTGCTCTGGCTTTTAAAAAACTTCTTTGTGGTTTTAGAACTGTTTTTAAAGATGAATGTGTACTGCTAATAATTGGGTTTTAATTGTTTATTTGATTTTTTAAAATTATCTTTATTTAAAAAGTTTTAAATGGGACATTAAAAGTCAAAAACGTGAATTAAAAAAAAAGAAACAAGGAACAGAAACACAAAAAATGCCAAGAAAAAAGAGAGAAAGAAAACATAAAACAACAAGAAAAGCAAAAGGAAAAATAGGTGACCCCCCCCCCCCCGATCTATCCTCACATGGCCAAAAGAAAACAACATAAGCTTTACCCGCTAGGCCTCCCAATGTTGACTCCTTTCTCAAACAATCCCCTCTCCCCTCAAATTATTCTTCAAAACTCAACATTGGCAAGTCCTTCTCTTCCTCTTTGCAAAAAGGTTTTCAAAAAAATTCCAATGTCTCTTCTTTTAGTGGACATTTTAATTTGTCCTGCTCAGCCAAGTCCATTTTTATCATCCAGTCCTCTCTTTTTGGTGTTGCTGAGCTCTTCCATTTCTTTATATAGAGCAATCTGGCTGCTGTGATCATTGTGCTGTCGCACGCTGGGCCTGTACATCCGACTGTAGACAGGACATAAATTCTGTGTGCCCAACGGGACGCCGGGGCTGCCTCAGATTAAAGGCCCTTAGATCCCCCCAAACAGAGTTTTTAGATTGCTTAAAGTAAATCCAACAAAGTTCTTTATTGATGAAAACAAACAGGTACTTTAAAGCTTTCTTAACAGTCTATTGGCTCTTGCAATCTTGTTCACTGGGAACAGGCACTATCTTCATAACTGTATACTAACTAATGGGGAAATCCTTAACTTCTAATCTGGGCAGTCTGTACTTGCCTCTGTTGGCGTGGAGCCCCTGCACCCGGTACCAACTGTGTCTAGCTTCTGCGAGCGACCCTTACCAAGCAGAGCTTTGTAGACTTCCAGGGAAAAAGAAGGAGTTCAGGTTGCTGTGATGGCTGGCTGAAGTCCCTCAGCAAAGGAGCTGTAAGGCTGTAAAATCCTCAGCCAAGCTGTGGGGCCTTTTCTCCCTGGCCAAGCTGTAGGCTGTATATCTCCCCAGCCAAGCCGTAGAAGACGAAGCTTTCTACAGGAGCTCTTCGTTTTATGTCCTGTGCGAAAGGCTTCTCTGTGAGAACTGACTCAAAAAGGGTCCTATTCTCTCCAAAACTCAAAAAGGGGCGGGACCAGGGAACCTAATGATAATTGACAGGTGGCTTGCCCTATGATTGCAAACTATAACAGGAAGCCACCCTGCTGCAAAATCCCAAGCTTGGGATTGCAAACAAACATGTAATGCAAAGCAAACAGAATTGGAGCTCCTGGTACAGCTGTACCAGCACACTCCTGGCCTAGATTTCTCAATGATGAGAAATCTACACTATAACATTGGCAAATCTAATTTGGCAATGAACAATTACCCATTCAATAATAACACAATATCACAAATTAGTCTGTGTAACACAGAAAGATTGCCATTTTGGCACACTCTTAATTTTACCTTCCTTACCAATCCATCCGGACTTGGCAAGGTCTCTGTAACTTTGGCCGAAGGTCACTTGAAACAGGGTAAGGATTTGTCTTTAAGTAACACAACGTCCCCAACTTGGAGGTTGGACTTAGAGTCTTTCCACTTTCTGCGACTCTGGAGTTGAGCCAGGTACTCTGCCTTCCAGCCTCTCCAAAACTGATTGGCAAGAGTTTGAGTTTGTTTCCAGAGTGCTTTGTTAGATCCTTCGGGGACAGGGTACATAATTTCCTGCCATTCAGAAGTCTTTTGAATCAAAATGGACGCAGGAGTGAGAAGCTGTGGAGTATCTGAGTCTGTGGTGATGGGCACCAATGGGCAGCTATTTACATTTGCTGTCACCTCCGCCATCAAAGTGACCAAAACATCATGAGTCAAATTCTTACACTCTAAAAACATTGCATTTAAAATCTTTCTACACAAACCAATCATACGTTCCCACACACCCCCTATGTGAGACGCACGCGGTACATTAAACAACCATGTAACCTTTTCTGTATTTAAAAATGCCAAAGTATCAATGACCCTGATGTGAATGGCTCGGATAACTAAACAAGTGAAGATAACTGAAAAGAAATGCCTTGTCTCTCTCCTAATTATCTGAGCTAATTGGATAGCTAGCACAGCAGCACAGAGTCCTAACCTAAGGACAGTGGCATGAGATGGAGCAATCTTAGCCTTGGCTGTAGCAAAACCTAAAGTACAAGATCTAGAGCAGGAGTCCTCAAACTTTTTGAACAAGGGCCCAGTTCACTGTCCCTCAGACTGTTGGAGGGCTGGACTATAGTTTACACAGGAATATTGTGAAACATTTGTTTTATATATTGTAAAATATTTATTTCTAATTACAAATAAATGAAATTTTGACTTCAAGCATGTCGTGGCATGGGCAACAGGTTTACTATAACAGCAGGAACCCAGGAATATGTTTACTGATCAGCCTATTGGTCAAACTCCCATGACCTCTTGTCATGGGAGTTTGGCAGATAGTTTGTGGCAGCCACACAAAGTTTCTGGATGAGAACTACTACTTTCAAAGTAAGGGCCGCACAATTAAACAGAAAATAACACTTTCAAACCAGAAACAGATTTCTGTTCTACAATTTTATTATTATGTTTATTTATACATCACTTTTTTGTCTCCAGACGCCCTGTATCTCAGGATCTGATCCCAGGTTTTCTGCTTTAACCTGGATTATATGAGTCTGCACTGTCAGATAATCTGGGATAAACAGAAAACCTAGGATCAGATCCTGGGATATAGGGCCTGTCTGCTTTGAACTGCATTATCAGAGTTCACACTGCCATATAAGCCAGTTAAGTGTGGATTTTATACAGCTGTGTGGAAGGGGCCAAAGCAGCTTACATTTCAAACAGAATTAGAGCTCCTGGTACAGCTGTACCAGCACAATTATATATTACAACAGTTTATCATAATCATTTATATCAATCAGACCAAGTAGAAAACTCTCCGGTTATAACTGATATTTTCCCCCAAAACTTTCTGGACCATCTTATATCTTTGAATCCAATATTTCTTGTCGTGTTTACATGTCTGCCACATGTGGTAGAATGGCCCCACTAGCTGATTCTATTCCCAGCAAGTGTTGGAAACCTCTTTAGACATCTTAGAAGGTTTTTCAGGAGTCATATACCATCAATACATCATTTTATAAAAATTATCTTTCAAACTATAATGATGTTCCACATTTTCTCCCATTGGTTCAACATTATATGCCCAACATCTTGTGCTCACTTTGTCACGCATTCTTTAATTTGCTCGTCTGCCATTTCCGATTTCAATAACATATTTGATGTTTTAAAGTGTTGTCTTTTATTGAGTGTGCTTTGCTTCAGAGGCTGTGTTGGGGTCAAGATTCATTCGTTCATTCATTTATGTAAAATGAGATAAACACACAAAGTATAACAAATGAGAAAACATTTCTCTGTTTGGAAATTGTGTTTCCCAAGCTCTTCACTAAACCTGGGGACTGCAGCCAAGCAAAAGGGAGCTTTCCTAAAGGTTATTGCCCCTGTTAACAATTGCTCCTTCCCGGACACATTTTCTTCCTTTTTACAGTCAGGATGTGGAGTCTTTTCTCACCCTCAAAATAATCATTATCAAAAGGATCTTAATTTTCCCAATACACAATACATATTTTTATAGTGGGAGGGCATCATTATCATTCAGAAGGAGGCAATGGAGAAACCAAAAAGACAATCCTATTTATGGATGTCTACTCAAAAGCAATCCCTTTTGAGTTTAATGAGATTTGCAGCTTTAACATACTGAGAATGTAATATATATTGGTCATGGTTTAAAGGTATGTGGGAGAGGGGGAAATAAGTTGGAGAGACTAACCCCCCCCCCCTTCTACACAGCTGAATAAAATCCCACATTTTTGCATTTAACTGGAATAAATGACAGTGTGGACTCAGATAACCCAGATCAAAGCAGATATTGTGGGATTTTCTGCCTTGATATTCTGGGTTATGTGCCTGTGTGGAAGGGCCCAGAGTGAGAAAAAGAGAGGAGGAAGAGGAAGAGGAGGAGAGGGGTATAAGCTAGGGAAAATAGGGGTAGAAGGGGAAGTGGTGAAATGGGAACTGTAGCCGGGGAATGGAGAAGATGGAAAAAGAAGAAAAATAACAAGAGGGAAGACAGCTGAGGAGGAGAGATAAGATATGCTACATGAAATCTGGAGATGAGAGCCAAGAGAGAAGAAGGAAGAGAGAGATAAGGGCAGGAAAGGATGTTTAGGCATCTTTGGATTTACAAGATATGGAGAAGTAGAAAGAAGACAAAGGTTATGTGAAATTGAGACCTCAGACCAAGAAACAAAATTGAACTGTGGCTTCAATGGTTTAGGGTGAGGTACACCTTGCCAGACTGCAACCTGGAGGGAGCTTAAACATATGTGTCTGCAATGGTGTAGAAGAGGGAGGCTGCTTCCAGACAGCAATTTATCATGGGAGAAGATGGATTAAAGTAACCCATTTTCTTCCGTGTTGCTGTCCACACAGGTGCCCAAAAGAAGCAGGTTTTCCTGTGCGATTTGTAGTGATTTGGACTCTCATCTCTTAGCTCTACATTGATATGTTCCAAAAAACAGGCCGAAAGGCATAATGGTGGCCCAGTAAGTTTTTATTTTATTTTAAAGGTTTTAGGGGGGGATTTGGAGAGGGGGTGGGTTCTCTCTTTGCTTCTCTGGGCTCACAAGACCCAAAGAAGCAAATTGGGCTGTGGGGACTGACCTCTCAATAGTCCCAGGACTTTCAAGGGGTCAGTGCCCACAGGCCCCATACTCTATTAGACCCAGGACTTTCAGGAAGGCCTGGGTCTAATGGAGTATCAAATGAATTCGGGACATAAAGGGTTTTTCTGCTTTGTCTCGAATTAATTTGGTTTTACTGGAGACAATGTTTGGACACCCCTGGTAAAACAGCGGAAGCTCCCGTGTTATGGATCCTGAGTGGATGGGCCAGGAATTTCATTGGGGCTATACATCTGCAATGTGGTCTTCCTCTTGTACTACTGTCTTCTACTATACCATACTCAAATTGCCTTTTTGTTTTATTGTCATGCGGGGACATGAGAGAAGCCTCCCACAAGGATGGTAAAACATCAAAACATCCGGGTGTCCCCTGGGCAACGTCCTTGCAGACAACCAATTCTATCACACCAGAAACAACTTGCAGTTTCTCAAGTTGCTCCTGACATGGAAAAAAATGGTTTTTTCTAGTGAGTCATGGTTTCTCATGATATGGCAATCTCATTTTTGTAATGTTGGCTTGTAGGGAGAGTTCAGGTTTGATTTGCTCTTGGACCTCTTTGCCAGAATTTGTTTTTAAAGTGGCCCACGGTGACAGTAAAACTCTTTTTCTTCACATTTTAAATGTGTTGACTTTCTTCCCATGAGGAATGCAATGGCATGGATAATCCTAACCTTAGTATTCTATATTTTATACTTGAGGATCTTGTTGAATTCCTTCATAGCTGTTCTTCCATGACCTCATCATATTCTGATTTCTTCACTGCAGTTTTCAATCTAATAAATGACTGAGTGAAAATATGGAAAATCTTGAAATGCTTCAATATCTTCATCATCCACTTTAAAGTTATGTAACTGATCTGTGATCTGTGGTCATTATTTTTGTTTTCCTAATGTTCAACTGTAAATCCGCCTTTGCACTTTCTTCTTTGAATTTCTTCATTCCCAGTCTTTGCTATCTTCTCTTAGGAGTACGGTGCCATCTGCATATCTTAAATGGTTGATGTTCCTTCCTCCAACTTTCACACCTCCTTCTTCAACATCTAATCCTGATTTATGTATGATATGTTCAGCACTCAAGTTAAACAGAGAGGGTGATAAAATGCAGCCTTGCCTGACCTTTTTACCAATGGGAAATCATTCTGCTAGGCCATATAATTTTAAAGCAGGGGTAGGTATGACTCAAGGCTGCAGGCCACTCATAGCCCCAAAGTCTTTTTGAAACATGCAACATGGGCTTTGCATCATCCCAGAATTTTGATGCAAATGTGTTGATGGACCACAACCCCTAAAGGTCCCCAGAAAGTAAAGTAAATAAATAAATGGGGCAGATACCATTTCAGTTTCATGCTTTAAAGCAGTGGTTCCCAGCCTGTGATCCGTGGGCCACCAGTGGTCCGCAAGAACTAAAATATGGCCCATGGCCTCACCATTACTACACCATTGCAACGAGAGTGACTGGTCTTGTGAAACCCTCTTATAGTGCTGAGGCTTATAAGGTTTTATGTGGGCAAGCACATGGCAATTACTGAATAGCATATGTTCTGTATCAGAAACTAGAGCTGATGTGGTCTATCCAATGCAATTTTCTGAATCAGCACCCCAAATAACCAAACTAAAGTTGACCAAAAACTGATTCGTAACCCTTTTGGTACTAGTGTTGGAGAGTGGTCCCTGGTCAAAGTGGTCCCTGGTTCAAAAAAAAAAAGGTTGGGAACCTGCTTTAAAGGCTTACCTCTTGTGAGGGCTTCATTGGCAGAAGAAGTTGCCAGCATTTCTTGCACACTTGTCTCACCCCAACCCTTGCCTGATTCCTTGTAATCGGCATCACACAGCCTCTCACCAAGGCAGGTTCTCAAAGGGGACCAGCCACATGCCAGGAAGCTTGCAAGCTTTCCCCAGAGGTCCTCCATTTCTTTGTTTTGGAAAAAAAATGAAACTCAAATATTCATCCCCGATAAGTACTCTGGTTTAGTGTCAGTCCTCAGCATGGTTTTCTATCCCCCAAGCATTGAAAACCAGTTGCCATTTTGTGTGTCACCTTCTGTTTACACAAGTTGAGTTAGCAAAATATCATAAAAGGATAGGGTGACATCCATTACTGGATGTTAAGATCCAGTTGAAACCTCTCTCTATAGAATGCTAAATGTCACAAAGCCAGTACTATTTGCCCTGTAACACCTTTTAAGGTTAAAAAGAGAAGAAGAAGAAAGTAAATTTTGCTTAAAGTGTTATGTATAAAGTAAATACTTACACCTGAATGCAAGTTTGTTTACTTTGGGCCCATGCCATCCAAAGACCAGGGCTGGCATCCTCTTCATGACGCTGTAGTGGAATTAGAATACTGTAAATATTGGAATTCATATTTATGGTTATCTCACCAGTGCAATAACAAAGAGTGCCCTCCAAATCCACCTTAAAAGGCAGGCAACCCCACCAACATAGGGATTTCTGAGTTGCAATGGAGCAGGGTCAGGAGTAAAGAAGCATGCAGCCCTTTTCCAGCAGTTATGTTATTCGCAGTTGCAACAGATTTCCCCAGGACTCCAATTTATTTGCCTTTTAAATTAATGTTTTTCATATGCATGTTAGTTTAATTGTTCTAAAACTTTTATATTAACTGTGTTTGATTTTATTTTTTTTTTCAAATTGTAAGCCACCTTCAGTTACTAGAAGAAAGCAGGGTATGAAATAAATAAAGAGGCACAATCCTACTTGCAACCAGCAAAATTATCTCATCACAGACTGATCCTGCGGGCTGATATACGAACTGTCAAGTGCAGACACAATCCATTTGTTACCATCTCCATAAGCCTTTTTTGGCCAAAGACATACAGCTGCTTAAAGCAGAACACCAATTCCCATCACTGTGAGAACCAGCACTTTAAAAAGCCTTGATGCACTTATTTTGACACTACATTGCACCACTGTAAGTGAAGAATAGCTGAAATTTGTGAGAATTCCAAGATTGTGGATGCACGCAACCGAAATGGGTCCTTTAAGGTCCCATTTTTGCCCCCTTGGGTCCTTTGAAAGCCACGTGGACAATCTACCCTGAAAAACACAAGTCTGTTTCTGTTTTTGAAAAATACAGTCATCACTCCACATTGCTAGTTTGACATTTGTGGATTTGCTTATTTATGGATTTGATTTAAATGTTCTCTCTAGAAATTCTAGGCCCTTGGGTGTAACTCCATGGTCAACATCCACTGAAAGTTGATCACAAGATCTAGAGATTCCTAGAGGGAACATCTTTGCCAAAAACTCAAGGTCCTCCAATGCAATTATGTTGTCACTTTCCACTGGACATTGATTATAGGATCATGCTAGAGCACCAGGGGTGCAGTGGGTTAAAGCAGTGTGCTGCTGAGCTTGATGACCGAAAGGTCACAGGTTCAATTCCGGGGAGCGGCATGAGCTTCCGCTGTCAGCCCTAGCTTCTGCTAACCTAGCAGTTCGAAAACATGCAAATGTGAGTAGATCAATAGGTACTGCTCCGGCGGGAAGGTAACGGCGCTCCATGCAGTCATGCCGGCCACATGACCTTGGAGGTGTCTATGGACAACGCCGGCTTTTCGGCTTAGAAATGGAGATGAGCACCACACCCCATAGTCAGATATGACTGCACTTAATGTTAGGGGACAATCTTTACCTTTTTAGAGCACTTATACTATGAGTCCTGACTCCAGATGAGGTTCCCTTGGCTCAATATCAGAGTCAAGAAAAATTTAGCAATAGTAAAAGGTATCTAAATGCCACGGCTTTTACACAAATCTATTTGCTACAATGTGCAGTGTCTCCAGTGAGCTTTGCAGAAATTGCTTTAGCTGTACTTCATAAAAAAAGAAAATCAACCTGTTTAGCAAACCTTGCAAATGCTGATTATCAGTAAATGTTTGATTTGTATTCTTATTTCATATACCTATATACCTTTTATTTGTGTGACAGGAGGGACTTCACAAATTGCAAGTCGTTTCTGGTGCAAGAGAATTGGCCTTCTGCAAGGACATTGCCCAGGGACGCCCGGATGTTTTGATGTTTTACCATCCTTGTGGGAGGCTTCTCTCATGTCCCTGCATGGGGAGCTGGAGCTGACAGAGGGAGCTCATCTTCGGTCTCCCTGGATTTGAACCTCCGACCTGTTGGTCTTCAGTCCTGCCGGCACAAAGGTTTAACCCATTGCACCACCGGGGGCTCTCTATACCTGAGGTCGTGTAAAAAATTCCCTGGTGAAGAAGAGTCTCAAGTGGAAGTTTAAAAAGCCCTGTAGTAGAGAACATAGATATTTCCATAGGAGTGTTTTGTCAGGTTAAAAAGAACAGTTCTTTATGGACAGTTTATTTATTTATTTATTATTTCAAACATTTGTATCCCCGTCCATCTCAACCCCTGAAGGGAAACTCAGGGCAGCTTACACCAGCAATAGTTTGATGCCATCACACAACATAGCAATAGAACACAATTAAAACATAGATTAAAACATTAAGTATAAATAGGCAATTAGAAACATTATTAACAATAATATGGCTGCATCAAAGTTCGATTCAACATTCAGGGACTTAGTCCAAAGCCTGTCCATTATCAGTTCACATACATTAATTACGATTGCTACTAAGCCTGCTATCCAAATGCCTGGTTCCAAAACCAGGCATTTTGAGCTTTTTCCTGAAGGAAAGGAGAGATGGCGCCAACCTAATTTCACTGGGGAGTGAGTTCCACAAACTGGGGGCCACCACAGAGAAGACCCTGTCTCTCATCCTGACAGTTTCTCACTTTCTTGGGGGTTCTGTGCCCTAACCCCAGTAAATGGGGAACACAAACTGTAGTTAATGCTAAACAGTGTTGATGTGTTTAGGTGGGAATTTAAAAGAAGAACCACCAATCCTGGATGCTTCCTGAAATGGCAATTCATTATCTCTCAAAAGGATCTTCCAAGGAGTCTGTAGGAGCTGAGGGCTGGGAAAGCATCCTCAGGGTCCATATGTGGGCATACAATTTTGTTACAAAAAATAAGGAACCTCCAAGTTGGGATTCTGTATTCAGCAGCAGCACAGGACCTCCAGGATTGTGCTGGAGGTCCATGTCAGGACTGAGCCGCATTAGCAGAACTACAAGAAGTCCAGGCCAGAGATCACAGGACATCAGGGTGGATAAAGGCATAACAGCAGAGGAGAAAGTGGGCTGGAGTATCAGGCCTGATGGAAAGACTTGAATTGAGAGAATAGGCAGCATTTGATCAGATGGGAGAGATGGGGCAGAAGGGGACAGGAAACAAGAGGGCAAATTGTATTGTGAGGACAGACGGAAGAAACAGAAAGCAAAGCAGAAAGCGATGCCGACTTCAGCCCCCTGCCAGTGTTTGCCTTAAGCAAACACTGCCCCCCTTCCACCATCCCTGGGGAAATAATCAGAGCAGGGAGGGCCCAGCATAGCACCGTGCCAGCAAAGCCCCTAATCCCCCGGCATACACGGTGCACAGGTGCCGGAGTCGGGGTGGAAGGAAAGAGGCTAAGCCTTGGTAAATGACAACGGCATGGAGCTGTGTGTGTGTGTGTGTACAGGAAGACAATATGATGCACAAAGACTGAATAAAACTCCGTAGGGCCATGGCTATCTATTCTGTAGGAATGCAGTGAGCTGGATTGCAGATTCCATTGGCAGGAATGGAGTTTAGCCTAAACTCAGTGGGATTTCTTGAGCAATTGTGTCTGTTTTAAGTGCTCTAATGGAGTCATGAGTTGTTCATTTACATGGGGCTTAGCGGGACAGGGAACACCAAACAAGACCTTAAAACATGGTTGTTCCAATGTGCCTTTGATTAATTGGTTCACTAAATGAATTGGCCCTTGTAGCCATAACTTAATTTCCGACTCTTGCACTTCACTATTGTTCCTGTCCCTGTAGTTGTATTGCACTAATTGACTTGGCCCTTCCAGCCCTAAATTATCATCTGGCTCTTGCACTTTTCTATCAACTCTGTCTTTGCAGCTGAATTGTACAAGTTCTTGCCTCGCCCCCTAGTTTCTGAAATGTCCACTACGCATGGCTACTGGTTGTTGTATAATGATTTATGTTTTTATGATGTGCTGTATATGTATTTTTATTGTGTTTTATTTTAACTCTGTTTGATTGGGCTTGGTCCCCATGTAAGCTGTGCTGAGTCCCTTTGGGAAGATGATGGCCAGATACAAAAATAAAGTAGCTATTATTATTATTTGAAACACAAAATATTAGTACACAGCAAACAAGATCTCTCTGCTGGCTGTTGTATTGCATCACCCGTCGGACACTTCCCAAGTGTCTAGGACTCTTTGATGTATCGGCAAATAATATGTGGAGATTCCAGTAGGGTGGCCTTTTGCAGCTGACAGATGGTAATTTTGCCAGCGCCAATTGTGTTTAAGCGCAGGCCAAAGTCTTTAGGCACTGCACCCAGTGTGCCGATCACCACTGGAACCATCTTTACTGGCTTGTGCCAGAGCAGTTCAATCTTTAAATCCTCATATTTCCAGTTGTTTCTCTTTAATCCTGCTGTCGCCTGGGATTGCAACATCAATGATCCACACTTTGTTTTTTAACAAGATCATGAGATCAGGAGTATTGTGCTCCAAAACTCTTGTCAGTCTGAATTCGGAAGTCCCAGAGTAGCTTGATGTGTTCATTTTCTGTAACTTTTTCTGGCTTGTCATCCCACCAGTTATTTGTCGCAGGCAGATGGTATTTGTGGCAGAAGTTCCAGTGAATCCTCTGAGCAACTGTGTTATGCCCCTGCTTGTAGTCTGTCTGTGTGATCTTCTTGCAGCAGCTGTATTATTTATTTATTTATTTATTTATTTATTTATTTATTTATCAAAGCAAGGTAGGGTTCAATAAGGACATGCTCTGTGTGCATGTCCTATATGTCTGTCTATCTCTGTTCAGAGGCTACAGCACAATCAAATACTTACAGAAAGGAATGAATGTGACACCAATAGAGAAGAAAAGAAGATTTAAACCTGAAATCATGGAAAGTGGCTGGTTTGGCTATAGGGATTGACCTGGAGGATATACCTATAATTCATAGAGCTCAGAAAAGTTCCTTTTTAGATTACAAGAATAAAAAGAGCATTCCAAACTTTGCAATTGGGAGTGACAAAATGAAAATTTTTAAATGTTAAGGATTAGAAGCTTATTGTGGGCAATTGATATAGCAACACTCAGGAATGGCATACAATTAGCTTTAGTCAAGTTAACCAGAATGGGATGGGGAAGGGAAGATACAGTAGGAGACCAGATCAGAAAGGGCAGAGGCTACAGCAATCTAGATAAGAGGTGGCTAAAGAATGGACAAAGTTTAAGCACTAACTACAGAGAGAAAGTGGGGGCAGCCCATGGAGATGTTAAAAGGGGTGAAAAACAGCAGGCTCTGGCTACTGCTTGGATGTGAGAAAATGACATGAAGGACTCAAAGATGACCCCAGGGTTGTGAGTGGGTGGATAACAGTATCTCCAACTGTGCCAGACAAGTGCAGGAGCAGTGAAGGTTTGGATGGAAAGATTAAGAGCTCTATGCTCGCAGTTCTGGTTAATATATAAAATGCAGCCTGTACAAGCTTCATCCAGTGGAGAAAGCGGCTTGATTTATAGAGCTCAAGGAGCCAATGTGAAGACAGACTTTCTACCCTGTTGCTACTTTCCTTTAGGCGAAGCTTGCTGCTTCCCACATTGGACCGTCCTGTTTATATTCCCATCATCAATTGTCAGTAGGTTATGCAATCACCTTCAGGCTTGGCCAAACCAATGTCTTAACCCACACTGAGCAACTTGGTACCCTCCATATGTTTTTGGACTGCAGTTACCCCTAATCCCTGGCAAACAATAGCTAGGGCTAAAGGATGCAATGGGATCTCATCTGAGGGAACCAAGTTGCCTACATCTTTTTAACCACTCTATTCATATTCTAAGATACATTGAACTTTAAAAGTCCCCTTAATACATTCAAAAAGGTTTTTTTTAAATGAGGGGGGGTCCAGATTTGACCAAAAAACTCCATCAACAACTCTTGATTGCTGTCTCCCGAAGCTGCTTAGGACTCTAATCTTGTTGAGCAATTATTGGATACCCTAGAAAGGTATATCATCTGTCTTCTCTGAGATGGTGGTTTAATCTGTCATGTCTTAATACCATCACATGTATGACCTCATCACATGGATGAATTTACTTTTCAACGCTGTTGTCTGCACAGAGTCCGCTGGAGCCCATTGAATTACGCAGGGTACTCCTGGCGGGGCTCCTTTGGGCTCCATGACAGCAGCAGGCCAGAAACGCTGAGAAGCGAAACCCTGAAGATTTAGGTGTACACTCAACTCCTCATACAAGAAGCCGGGGAGCATGCAGGAGGAAGCCAGGGACAGCATGGAAATGTTGTGGGATGGAATGAGATGGAATTCTCACAAGTGAGGTTGGCGGGGACGAGGAGCAGGGCCTTCTCGGTGGTGGCCCCCCACCTGTGGAACTCACTCCCGGGGGAGATTAGATCGGCGACCTCCCTCCTGGCATTCAGGAAAAAACTAAAGACCTGGGTTTGGGACCAAGCATTTGGACTCGCTGGCAGTTAAATTAAGGATCTGACAACAAGGACAATGGAGTGGAATGGATATATGGACTCTGTACCCGAGCATGAGACTGTCTTAATATTTTATTATGCGCTGATGTTTTAATTCTAATTGTTGAATTGCTTATTGCTTTTTGTATTTGTATTACTGTCAATTGTTAGGCATTTAATAATGCCTCCTCTGTAAGCCGCCCTGAGTCCCCCCCGGGGTGAGAAGGGCGGGGTATAAGTAAATGAAATAAATAAATAAATAAATAAATAAATAATTCCAAAGCCACCAACAGTAAGGGGAAGAAGGCTTATACTATTCCACAGTTTCCCCTGCTGTCCCCTGGCTTCTCAACCTCCATGTGATGATGTCCTTAGATTACTATTACCCTGCTCAGTGTGCAGCTGCCTTTGAGAAGTATTTGGATAGTATAGTGTGTACTAAGTAAGACAAATGAGTATAGATAGAATAAGGAATTACTTTATTAAGAGAACAATTCACATAGTTTTAATTCTTGCCTCTTAATTGTTAAACCATGAATGATCTCCTCAAGTCAAATTCTTTATAAATTCATTTTCTTTTTTGTGATAAGTAAATTTTATTTTGTTTTCAGAAGAACAAAAATAACTCAATACAAAAATAAACAATACAAAACAATACAAAAATAAACAATACAAAAGCAGGGAAGGGAAAGATAGGGACCATAAAAGGATACTGTATGTAATTGGCAGAACCATGTTAGTTAAATAGTTACATAAGTCTGTTGTATCTTCAGAGACAAAGAGGGGGTGGTGGTGGGGAAATTATCATTATGCATATTTTTAATAAAGGAAGGTAGTGAAGTAAAAAGAGAGAGAAAAATCCAACTTTAACATCATTTTTAACAAGAGTACCAAATTGTCCTGAATCTTCATTAGTTTCTTTTACCTTCTTTTATTGTCCCTTCTTTTCTTCTCTTCTCTTCCAACTGTGCATAGTATTTATTCTCTATATTTTATCAATTAACAAATAAGAGCTCTGTTTTTTATATTCTTTATGGCAGCCAACTATATACATATCTTAGTAGATTAATAATATACATGTATATATTTATTATAATTATCACAGATCTACACATAATGCACGTAGGAGCTACACATAATAAATCTTCTTATATAAGTGTATATATCTATAGTATCAACCTTCTTGAAGTTGTACACTCTTCTACGTTAATTTAAAGTATTAACTCAACAATTTTCTTTAAAAACATTTTTTGGCTCTCAGAAATACAAGTTGTGTAATTTATACCCATTTATTATTTCATAATACTTTTAGTTCACAAATCCTATTGCAGTCATCTTTTTCTGGTTTTGTTATAAAACCCATAAAAGTTTTCCATTCTTCTTGCCGTTTTTGTGTATTATCTTGCTGAAGAATTAAAGTTCATTTGTCTATTTCAGTCATTTCAAAAAAATGTTGTAATCCATTCATCTGGTGTTGGTGTTCTTTGTTGCGTCCATAGTTCTGCATATTCAATTCTTGCTGCTGTAGTCATGTACAGGAAGATCCTTTCCTTGAGTTTTAGTATTTGCTTGTCTAATGGCCCCAATTTAAAAAGTTTCTTGTTTTAGTGTGACTTTATTTTTTGTTACGTTTTCAATATCAGTATGCACTTTTATCCAGAAGGCTTTTGCCTTTGAGTAAGTCCACCACATACAATAAAAGCTTCCAGTCATTTGTTTACATTTCCAGCATAAATTCATTTTTTATTTGTCTTCAAAAGTTTTTCTGGTGTCACGTACCATTTGAAAATCATTTTGTAAAATTTTTCTTTAACCGAGTAACTTCTTATGATTTATAATCTTTTCTTCCAAAGTTCCTCCCATTATTCTATGTGTATTGCTCACCTTATGTTTTTTGCCCATTGGATCATGGGCTCTTTTATTTGTTCATCACTTTTGTATTCCTTCAGAAGGTATTGATATATTTTTCCAATTTGTTTGTTTTTTGTTTTTTTATGAAATATTGGAGAGCATGTGTCTGTTGAAAATGAATTTATATATTTTTTTATTACGAAGAAAAATATAAATTCATTTTCAACAGACACATGCTCTCCAATATTTCACAGATAAAAATGGGCATACATGCAGCTAAGGACCTCTTTGCACATCCCTAGGGGCTGTCGTTGGCAAAATGGCAGGAGTTCGAGGCACCCCATGGCACCCCATGCACCTTCTCTCCTCCCCTCATCAGACGGGGACGAGACGAGGCACGTTGGTACCCTGTTTTAAGTAGCTCCAAAAATTGGAGCTAACCAAAGCCCATTTACCTTTTAATTGTTGCCAAGGAAGCTTCATTTGGCAGGCCTCGTCCCCAAAGTGCTGCAATGGGGCAAAATGCTCCAGTATGATGAAGTTGTCAGACGGCAAACATTCCTAATGACGAAAAGCACAAAGACTGCAGAGTTTGCTATTAACTCCATACTGCTGAGTTAATTAAGGGCAAGCTGTTTGTGTACTTTGAACACAGTTTAGAGCCATTAAAATGAAAATGAAAAGTAAAAGTGAGAGGAGGAGAGAGAAATTGGGACATTTTCAAAAACAGCTGAAAAAGTGGGATGACAGAGGAGTAATCAGGGTTGTCCCTGCCAAATCAGGACATCATGAGGGCATTTAGACAGGAGTTTAAAGGTTCCAAAGTCTTGAGAGAGAGGCGTGAGGGAAGCAGTGAGATAAAAATGCACCCCAAAAATGGAAACTAAGGAGATTGCCCCCACTAGAATGTTAAACAGCTGCTATCCCACTTTAAGTGAGGCACGGAGTCCCTTTGAGAATCCCGCCTCTCAATCCCAGGATACTACAGAATTTAAAGTGGGATAGCAACTCTTTAATAGTGTAATGTGGTAATCTCCTCAGAGAATAAAAGAACACTTCCCTTCTCCTTCTGGTCTGGGTTTAGGAAGTAGTTTTCAATTTCCAAAGTCCCTCGTTACCCATGCCTTCACAGGATTGCTGTGCTCCAGTTCTTGCCATAAGTGTGTGCATACTAGACCTTGACTGACATATATTTTCAGCCCGTTACTAAATCCTGTTAGTAACATTGGCTGTTTCAGTTCCCTAGGATCAATGCTCTTCATGATCAGAATGAGGAAACAACTAATTATCAACAATCCTCACCCTTTTTGTTTTCTCTTTGTAATATATTAGATTTTTGGTAAAGATGCAACTAACCAATAACTTATCTAATATCTCCCAATTTTTTCTCCTTCTCATTTTCCCCAGGCACCCACTCTCCTAGTAAAAGCTCAATTTTTTTAAAAAAAAATCTTTTTAATTAATTGATCTCCCTGAAGATGACACTACATTATACTGTACATTACATTACAATTAAAGCATAGCAAGAAAACAAATTTACTCCTTTTCAGTGACTTTTTACAACAAATAAAAAATTGTACTGTAAAATTGTAACAGGTTTGTTTTGGCATAAACCTTTGCAGTTTGAAGGGATATAGTTCACACTTCCTACTTTTTAAAAGCGTGTGTGTGTGTGTCTTCAAGTCACCTGTTGACATATGATGACTATGTGGGTTTACATAGGGTTTTCTTAGGTAAAGAATATTCAAAAGTGGTTTTGCCAGTTCTTTGCTCAGAAATATAGTCTACAGTGTCTACTGTTGTTTACTTAAGGGCTATTATTTGTATGATTCTCATGCCTTATAGCTCTTGTTCCCATTTCCACATCCAATCATGTCCTAAATACTCAGAAATTTCATCCAGTCTTCCCCCTTCCCGCTTGCTTCAGTAACGGTTAATTGTGGGGTAGGCAGGGTCTCCTTCATCATCCCCGGTCTTGGCTTCTAACCCAATATTTATGTTCACTTTCTCACACATCCGTTTTTTAAATGTTATATACAGGTTGAGTGTCCCTTCTGAAATGCTTGGGACCTGTATGTACATAATGAAATATCTTTGAGATGAGCCTCAAGTTTAAACATGAAATTCATGGATGTTTCATTTACACCTAATAACACATACCCTGGAAGTAATTTTAAATAATATTTTAATAACTTCTGGCATGAAACAAAGTTCGTATACGCTGAACAATCAGAAAACATAGGACACATTTTGTAGGGAGCTCACACCTCTCAAACAACACAACCGTGATAGCAGCACATGCAGTCTGTCCTAGAGAAGGACTTGGGTCGGCGACTCACTCCATAGAGTGATGCTTGTTTTGTTCCAACATTGCATTTGGTTGGTGAAGCAAATCACACAATATCTGGATGGCCAACATTTCAGTCAAGCAATCAGTCTAAAAAAACCTTTAACTCTCATTGAAAAAAAGGAACAATTCCCATTTCTGAGTAGAGTAGCAAAAGTTTAGTTTAGGCATGGGCAAACTTTGGCCCACCAGGTGTTTAGGAGTTCAATTGCCACAATCCCTAATGGTCTACCAGCTCTTAGGACTTGTGGGAGTTGAAGTCAAAAACACCTGAAGGGCCGAAGTTTGTCCATGCCTGGTTTGGTCCATTCTGGGAGAAACTGAAAAGAAAAAAAAAACACCAAACCCCTACTCTCTGTTGTGTTGTTGCTTCTGGTCTTTCTGATTATCCAGGTGGGAACACAGTAGTGACGCTTCTTTGACGCTTCCTCTCAAAAGGGTGATGGGAAAGTACTGCAGTTCAGTGCTTCTTTTAGGTTCTCCTCCTCTTACCTTTCTTCACCCTCCTCGAACAGGGAATGCTTCCTTTTTTGATACGACACAATACTGGCCTTTTCGAATGCTTTGTGAAGCCACCCTGAGTCCCCCCTCGGGGGTGAGAAGGGTGGGGTATAAATATAGGAAATAAAATAAAATAAATAAAATAAAAATGGTGGTAGTGACTGGCACTTTCATCTACAGAATGACCCTCCACTTTTTCATGGGTTATATAAAAATTCATAATGTAGGCTCCAAACCAGCTCTCAACTTTTACACTAGTTGATTTAAGCATGGGTATATACCAGGCATGGGCAAACTTTGGTCCTCCAGGTGTTTTGAACTTCAACTCCCACAATTGTGGGAGTTGAAGTCCAAAACACCTGGAGGACCAGAGTTTGCCCATGCCTGGTATATACAATACATTCACATAGATATCCTTGATTGACAATCTACATTTATCTCCTCCCAACCCTAGTAAAGCAGTTTCATTGTAAGCCTTCCCCATCAACATGATACCTGAGTTCTGGCAAAGTTTTTCCTTCTCCCACCCCCATCCCACATTTGAGCCCCGGCAGACTTCCTGGCAGACTATGGGATGCCATCTTAGCAGTGTAGATCAGCCACTTTAGGGATAGACTTGACAGCCACACATCTGACCTCTTTAGGAGGCAATATAGGTTGCTTTGTTCCTTTGGAAAAGCAGCCTGGTTGTAGGTGGGGCCCATCTGCCGAGTGGGGCTCCAGGCACCTGTCTGAAATTTCTCTCCATCCACTGCTGCTATCAGTATTCAAAAAGTGCAACCGGTCCTGTTTCTTAAAATGGTGCTTTAGAAATTTTGGGAAAACAGGACTGATTTTACTTTCTCTTTCTCCCTTTAATTCCTCTCCTGTGCTTTGATTGGGAATTGTCGGCATCTCACACCTCTGGGAGCTCATTATCTCACTAATTCAAATCAAATAGGCAGAGAGAGAGAAAAAAAACACAACGCAGAAACCCTAATCTATTAAAAAAAAAAACCTCAAGCCCCTTAATGAGATTTTTACTCTTGGCAAAGTCCCTCAAGGACAAATTCACACACCATTGTACTTTCAATGGGGATGAGGCTGTTAAAACACAATGGTAATAATTAATAACAAATAGCAATAATTACTGAGCAGACCAACGATGGCAGATAGTCTATATTCTCAACATTAGTGACCATTTAGGGCAGGACTGCCTACCCTCATGATTCCCCCCTCCCGAATCTTAGGAATTGATTAATACTTGTAATTGACTATTATGGAAATATGCAAGATCCCCTATAACTATATGCACAAAGAAAATAATTGCTACTTTCCTCTATGTCAATTAATTATAATGCTATATAATTATAAGCATTGATAATCATTATTAACACCTGCTATAGTGACTGATGCTGTTGTGGGCAAGGAGCAGCAGGCGGTGCTATTGTGGCCCCCTTCCAAAGTTCATGACCGCGAACAAGCAAGCAAGTACCTACCCCGGAGGAAGAGCAGTGGGAGTGAGCTGAGTGGGAGACCAGGTTGTGCACCAATTATGCTGCAGAATAGGGCAGTTCTCTCATGCTGCAACCTAAACACTGCTATTTTCTTATCAGGAAATACAGTCAGCCCTCCACATTTGCTGAGATTGGAAACACATGCCCCCTGTAAAAGTGATAAAACAGAAAATAAAAAAAAAATGCTGTTTTTTTTCACCTGATAATTTAGGAATTTCTAATTTCTTCAGCACGTCTCTATAGTCAATTTCCACTAGATCATGCTGGAGGACCTAGAGAGTCCTAAAAAGGCGTTCTCTCTAGGAATCTCTAGGTCTTCTAACATGACTCTTTGAGCAACCTCCAGTAGAAGTTGACCATAGAATCTCTAGATATTCCTAGAGAGAAATATTTTTAATCAAACCCATAAACAGTCAAATCCACAAATGTAGAGGGATGACTGTATATATCCTTGATGAAAAAAATGCTGGCTGCCACATACTTTCCAACTGTGTCAATTTGACAGGGACAGTCTGAATTAATCCTCTCTTTTCTCACTTTTTCAGCTACTTTCAAAATGACCCATTTTCTCCCTTCTCTTTCCACATCCTCATGTTTTCCCATGGCCCACTCACACAGGGCACAAACTGCAGGCCCTCTCAGACTTTTACCTGAAGCGTCCAAATGACGCCTCAAGTAAAAGAGAATTAATTCAGAATAAAGCAAGAAACCCCTACCTTGTCCCGAATTAATTAGGCACTGGATTAGACCCAGATCTTCCTAAAAGATCCAGGTCTAATCCAGTATAGATCCTGTCTGGACTACCCCCTCAGTAGTCCTGGCATTACTGAGGGGGCGGTCTGCACAGCCTTAGTGGGTTTTCTGGGCTGAATCAGCCCAGAAAATCCCAAGGGCACCAACCTCCTCACAAGAAACCTCCCAAAAAGCCTTTTAAAAAATAAAATAATTTACCTGGCCACCATTACACTGCTGCCAGAGGTCTCCTGGCATGTAGAAATTATGCGCCAGGAGAAGGGAGGGGTGAGGAGCTTTTGGGGGGGGGGGGTTGGGTATCTCGGTGCCATTTCAGAAAGTTCCGTGAGGGCATCTAGACTCCCACCACAGATCAGTGCGGACTTTGCCACTGTTTGGAACTAGTCTTGGTTTTCTTCAGTTGTCACAAACTGAACTCAGAACACAAAAAGTTGTTTGCACTCCGTTGACAACAAGAGGGAGAAAGAAAGAGGGAGAAACATTCCCTTCCTTGTTGGTTCAGGCAAAAGCAAACTGCTGCGGGCTCTCTTAGCTTGTGTGCTCATCCTCATCAATCATGTTTACCATGTCGACTACAATCTGATGTTGCTTGGCTCCATTATGTTTTCCTATGTGAATTGTTGGAAGGTATACTGTAACTGCTGCTGCTGCTGCTTTTCTCATTCCATTGTTACCTGGGTCAGTTTCCCCACAATAGGCAAAACTGTGGACACATTGCCTTCCAAGGTTGGGCAAGGAAGTGCGAACTGGGGCACCTGAAATAGGAAGTGTGGGAGGTCCTGCTGTAATATCCTGCTCCATTGCCCATATGTTGTTCACAGATGACACTGTGATTTTCTGGTTGCAATTTACCAGCTTTCCTCACACAGTAGCACACTGAGCATAACTATTAATCCTGCGCTGAAGAAACCAAAACCAACTACCCAGAACTGCAGTCTCAAACGAACTGCCACCACCTTATGAATCCAGTGTCACCTTTTACTGTAAAAACATGTGATTTCTACATTGCAACCAGGAAACGCGAGAGCACGTTCATCCTTTTCACTGTTGTTGGCTGGGAATTTCTTCAGTTCTTTCTCAATTTTCTTGCTTCCACAATTGGGATTACTCTGCAACTAAAAAAAGAAAATAAAATGTTAGTCACATACCCAGCTTTCAGGGTGTCCAAACAGCAGAGAAAGGAGGGTGAGCCTTTGTGCCTGTTTTTGGTTTCTTTTCCGCTGAATGCAAATGCTAGCAGAGGATCGTTTGTCAATCACAGATCTCTAACTCTTCAATACAAGTTGCCACGCAGAGCATCTGCTGAACCTTTTAATCCAGCCAGTCGTCTCAGGTGATGTTGGTCAATAGCTCTGTGCCACTTCTGCTGCTACCGGTAAATTCAAACCCATTAGCTTCCCAAAGGTCTGTTTCCAAGGGAGGGAGATCAAAACAGGTAGTCGGTTTGTTAAAACACTGAAAGAAGACGCTCCTGGGAAATCTTGAGCTGGTGGTCTTGAACTGTTCAGAGTCATCTTCTGTTCCCTTCTTTCATTTCCTCAAGCGGACGTGGGTTTCTACAGCCAGAGTCAAATGTGCTCACCACGGGCCCTTAGCTTGCTCACTATCCCATGACTATTTACTGGTTCTAATAAATTAGATATTATAGCTGCCCTCTGTGTGAATAAGTGCTATTCTCATATACATACCACTGTCTCATAAACGTGCCATGGATACAGCTGCCTGCATTTTGAACTCTCCTTTGTGGGGGTATGTATATTGTCACAAAAGACTGCCCGCATATTAAATTTGGCAATGACACCACTAGTCAGTCTAGACAGCCATAAAGACAATGAATGTGCCAGCCTTTTAAATATTTTACTGATCATTTATTATCAGTGTAGAATTTTTACAGTGTCTTAAATGATGTTTCAATAGTGTAATTGATTTATTTTTTGTATTAATTTGTACATTTTATTGGAACCTTTTAAAATTATGTTTTAATTTTGTAGACTGGTCCTGGGAGAATGACAGGGTATAAATCAATTAAACAAATACTGCGTAAATGTATGTTTATATCTGTGATAAAAGATATAAGAGAAATGCCTGAGTTCCAGCCAAAAGAGTACATAAGAACTGCTACTGGGAAAGACCAGCTAGCAACTTTTCCTGTGCAATATATAAGAACACAGTAAGGAATATTTACCACTTTAAACTATTTATACAAAGAACTTACCAAAGAACTAGGCATCCATTCCTCCTATACTGCCCTCTGTGGCTTGGGAAAAAAGTGCAAATAACTTCTATCACACAACGGACAACTGCGTAGCGTGCTGTTAATTAGCAACAACTGCAGACACTACCTTCATTACACAGACTACCATCTGTTCTGTTGGATAGTTTCCCCACCCAAGACAATCAAGTAGAACCAGAGATCAGACCCTGGGTGCCGGCTTGTTGCTCCACGGGCCTAGGGAGCTAGGTTCTTGGTGCGAATTGTTTGTCCTGATTTAGTGGTTGGAAAATGCTATCACTCTAGAAGCCAGTAAATTCTGCATCAGTTGCACTTTAAAAACTTTAGAATTCCTCAGCATGAAGTCACTTTAACCTAAGCACCTTGGTCCTTTTATCAGAACCATATCATTACTAAAAACAATTGCACTTTATGCTCTTTAATCCGGGATCCCACACTATTAATTGGAGTAAGCATATTTATTGTTGATATTTATTGTTGACATCGATATATTATTGTTATCTTTATGCCAATGCTTGCTCTGCCTTTGCTGCTACTGTTATCCCTCCAACCTCCAGTACAAGTGCACTTTATAACAATCATAGCGCAAGTGCACTTTATACCAGCTTCAGCACGAGTGCACTTTATAACCCCCGATACATTAGAGGGAATGGTCAGCATTAAAGGATGGAATCATCGGGACCCAGAGACAGATAACAAAAATGGTAAGCATGTGCCTATTAATGAGACTACAGCTGCTGGAAACGAAGGGAACATCCCCGGGGGGGGGGGGGGGGCGGGACCGCGGGTGGGGGAGCCGCCATAGAGGTGGTGACTGGTAGAGGGAGATACGGGAAAGGGAGAATAAAATTTCCATTTCGGCCCAAAATTTATAGCAATAAATTGGCTGTCCCTAAAGATGCTAGAAATCAAAGACAAAAGCAAATTCGGCCCAAAATTTTCAATAGGACATTGGCAATTCCAAAAATAGACACTACTGTTCGGCCCGAAATTAACAAAAATAGATTGGCAATTCCAAAATCTACTCCCGACAAAATACAGCTGAGGTGCCAAGACGGTGGCCCCTCCAAGCTAAAGGTGGTGCTGTTCAATGCCAGGTCGGTAAACGGAAAAACTGCCATCATTCAAGATCTAATCCAAGAAGAACGAGCCGACCTGGCTTGCATAACAGAAACCTGGTTGGACGAGGGGGGAGGGGTTAATCTCTCCCAACTCTGTCCACCAGGTTATTCTGTTCAGCACCAACCAAGGCTTGGAGGGCGGGGAGGCGGAGTCGCAGTGGTCTATAAGGACTTTATTCCACTGATCAGGTGTCCCATCCCACAATCATCTTCCTTTGAATGTGCCGGCTTTAGGATAGGTGACCGGGACAGGATAGGGATTCTGGTAGTGTACCGACCACCCCGCTGCACTACAGTCTCCCTACCTGAGCTAGCGGGAGTGGTCTCGGACATGGTGTTGAACTCCCAACGGCTTTTGGTCCTGGGAGATTTCAACATCCATGCCGAGGCCTCTCTCTCCGGAGCAGCTCAGGACTTCATGGCCTCCATGGCAACCATGGGCCTGTCCCAGCTAATATCTGGTCCCACCCATAGTGCCGGACACACCTTGGATTTGGTCTTCACTCAGGGATGGGATGAGGGTGACGGAATGGAGGAGCCGACCATCGCCCCCTTGCCATGGACCGATCACCACCTGATCAGTTTTAGACTAACTGTGCCTTCTAACCTTCGCAGGGGTGGTGGACCCATTAGAATGGTCCGCCCCAGGAGACTGATGGATCCAAATGGTTTCCTGATGGCTCTTGGGGATTTTTCCACCTCCTTGGCTAGCGACACTGTCGATGCTCTGGTCTCTGACTGGAATAGTGAATTGACCAGGGCAATTGACACTATCGCTCTGGAACGCCCCCTCTCGAGTAACCGAGCTAAACCAGCTTCTTGGTTTACTGAGGAGCTGGCAGCAATGAAGCGAAAGAAGAGGAGGTTAGAGTGCGTGTGGCGCCAGAATCCCACCAATCCAGCCCAAACACACCTAAATGCCTTTTTAAGGTCTTATGGTGTGGCAATAGAGGCAGCTCAGAAAACATTCATCACAGCCAATATCGCATCAGCGAAGAATCGTCCAGCTGAGCTTTTTCGAGTTGTCAGGGGCCTATTAAATCCACCAAAAAGCGAGGCCTCGGATAACTCGGTGGCTCGCTGTGAAGCATTTGCTCGATCCTTCGCGGATAAAATTGAGCGGATTCGGTCTGGCTTCGACGTCATGTTAACGGCAGTCTCTGGGGATGTAACGAGAGCATCTGCTTGTCCAGTTTTGTTGGATTCGTTTCAATTGGTTCAGCTTGAGGATGTGGACAGGATCCTTGGAGAGGTGCGACCCACCACATGCATCCTAGACCCCTGGCCTTCCTGGCTGATCAAGGAAGCCAGAGGGGGTTTGGCAGGGTGGGTGAAGGTGATGGTTAATACCTCCTTACAGAAAGGAGAGTTTCCAGCGAGCTTAAAGCAAGCTATTATAAAACCGCTGTTGAAGAAACCATCACTGGATCCCACTCAATTCGACAACTATCGGCCAGTTTCCAATCTCCCCTATGTGGGCAAAGTCATGGAACGTGTGGTGGCAACACAACTCCAGGGGTTTCTGGTAGACACTGATTATCTTGATCCGGCACAGTCTGGCTTTAGGCCGGGACATGGAACTGAGACAGCCTTGGTCGCCTTGGTAGATGATCTGCGCAGGGAACTAGACAGGGGGAGTGTGTCCCTGTTGGTTCTGCTGGACCTCTCAGCGGCCTTCGATACCGTCGATCACGGTATCCTTCTGGGCCGCCTCATGGACATGGGGCTCGGAGGCACTGCTTTGCGGTGGCTCCGATCCTTCCTTGAGGGACGGACCCAGAAGGTGTTACTGGGTGACACCTGTTCGGCCCCACAACCGTTGTTGTGTGGAGTCCCACAGGGTTCAATCTTGTCCCCGATGTTATTTAACATCTACATGAAGCCGCTGGGAGAGATCATTCGGAGTTTCGGACTAAGATGCTATCTCTATGCAGATGACGTCCAAATCTGTCACTCCTTCTCACCTGTCACCAAGGAGGCTGTCCAGACCTTGAACCGCTGTATCGGACTGGATGAGAGCTAACAAATTGAAACTGAATCCAGACAAGACAGAGGTCCTACTGGTCAGTCGGAAGGCCGAACAGGGTATAGGGTTACAGCCTGTGTTAGACGGGGTTACACTCCCCCTGAAGACGCAGGTTCGCAGCTTGGGAGTGATCCTGGACTCATCACTGAGCCTGGAACCTCAGGTCTCAGCGGTGGCCGGGAGAGCTTTCGCACAATTAAAACTTGTGCGCCAGCTGCGCCCGTACCTTGGGAAGTCGGATCTGGCCACGGTGGTCCACGCTCTTGTCACATCCCGGCTGGATTACTGCAACGCACTCTACGTGGGGTTGCCTTTAAAGACTGCTCGGAAACTACAACTAGTCCAGCGAGAAGCAGCCAGATTGCTCACCGGAGCGACGTACAGGGAGCACACCACCCCCCGTTGCGTCAGCTCCACTGGCTGCCGATCCAATTCCGAGCACAATTTAAAGTGCTGGTTTTGACCTATAAAACCCTATACGGTTCCGGCCCAGTGTACTTGTCCGAACGGATCTCCCTCTACGTCCCACCTCGAAGTTTAAGATCTTCTGGGGAGGCCCTGCTCTCGACCCCCCCAGTCTCACAAGTGAGGCTGGTGGGGACGAGGAGCAGGGCCTTCTCAGTGGCGGCCCCCCGCCTGTGGAACTCACTCCCCGGGGAGATTAGATCGGCGACTTCCCTCCTAGCATTTAGGAAAAAACTAAAGACCTGGATGTGGGACCAAGCTTTTGGTCACTCTGACAACTAACTCAAGGACCTGGCGATAGACAAGGACAAACGGAGTAGAACGGATGTATGGACTCTGATATATGGACTCTGACATGAGATTGTTTTAGGTTTTATGATTTTATTATGTATTGATGTTTTAATCTAACTGCTGAATTGTTATACTTTGTGGATTACTTGTTGTGTGATGGGGCATCTAATTGTGCCCTCCTTGTAAGCCGCCCTGAGTCCCCCTCGGGGTGAGAAGGGCGGGGTATAAGTGAATGAAATAAAGTGGTGAAACATTCACACTTCCCATGTTCCCGCTTGTCTAAGCGCTGATATGATTTCTAAGGTCTTATGATTTGGGAGGCATTTTAGAATAGATATGGCATAGGACATGTTGATTATACCTAGGATTAGGCCAAGTAGCCTTTCCTGGATGCAATCAAAGAAGGCTAGGGCAGACATGAGGGAGGTAGACAGGGATAAAAAGAAGGACAGGGCAAAGTTATGGGTCAAAGCACATGGCAGAAAAGCAACAGCCAGACCCAGGTCTGTTTCCAAATCACAATAAAGTAAGGGACTAAGATGTAAGAAAAGATACAAAGAGCAGGGGGATCCTGTAGTTTTAATAATTGAATAACAGTGGTTCTCAACCTGTGGATTCCCAGGTGTTTTGGCCTACATCTCCCAGAAATCCCAGCTAGTTTGCCATGATTTTGGAGAGTTGAAAACCAAAATATCTGGGACCCACAGGTTGAGAACCACTGGAATAGAAACTACTTCCCTCAAGGGCTTGGAGCATGACACACGAGATGGAAAGAGAGGAAAGTGGGATGTAAAACAATAGTCAGTTTGGGACTGTACTGGACTAGGATTCTAAGAGAACAGGGTTCAGCTCTCCACTCAGCTATGGAAACCCACCAATTGCTCTTGTCCAAGTCACATTCTCTCTGTCTCAAAGGAAGGTGAAGGCAAGCCTTCTCTGAACAAATCTTGGCAAGAAACCCCTGTGATAGGTCTGCTTCAGAGCCATCTTTATAGGGGTGCACTTAGAGAGAGAGTCAATGTGGTGTAGTAGTTTGAGGATTAGATTAGGACTCTGGAGACCATAAGTCAAATTATCTTTTGACCATGAAAATCCACTGGTTGATCTTGAGCATGTCAAACTCTCTCAGCTTTAGGTGATGGCAAAAACAAACCCCTTCTGAACCAGTCTTGCCAAGATAAGATTGCCCTAGGGTCGCCATAATTTGGAAACAACCACAATGGTTGAGATGGGGTAGAAAATTTAAGAAGGAGAAAAAGATGATTTTTTTCATGTCAGGAGCAACTTGAGAAACTGCAAGTCACTTCTGGTGTGAGAGAATTGGTCATCTGCAAGGGCATTGCCCAAGGGATGCCTGGATATTTTACCATACTGAGAGGGAGGCTTGTCTTATGTCCCCGCAGACGGAAGCTGACAGACGGAAACTCACCCCTCTCCCCGGATTTGAACTGCCAACTTTTTGGTCAGCAGTCCTGCTGACACAAGGGTTTAACCCATTGCACTTCAGAGGAGAAGATGGATAAAGGCATGGCAGTGAGGATAAGCAAACAGCAACAGCTAAGCTGAAAAAGCAGCTTCAGTGTCCCAGTAAGAGCAGCATTGCCTCTTCTAATCTACTGTGGTTTACCGTTAGAATTGTTCATTTTCAGTTTATACAGTTCTGTTTGTCATTTAATTAATACTGCTACCTACTACAAATCCTGAAGTTAAGTAAATACTGTTCGGTATTTGTTTGTTTGTCTCTTGAGTGATGGCAATCTGCTCGTCCCCCACTTGAGTATA
Organism: Anolis sagrei; assembly: GCF_037176765.1. Lineage (NCBI taxonomy): Eukaryota > Metazoa > Chordata > Lepidosauria > Squamata > Anolidae > Anolis > Anolis sagrei. The sequence continues at coordinate 112,926,611 of NC_090022.1, read as the reverse complement.
GAAACGTAAGGTACTGCAGCTGGATCTGTGGAAATCCTCTCCTCATGCGCCACAATTGAAGGCACAGGGGCTGCGGTCTCTTTTAGACTTGGATGCCCAACTATTTAATGTGATTTGAAGTGCATTTGAGGCATAATTGGGCAAGTTGCTGATAACGCAAATTGATATAATGATAACAAAGCCATCTATAATTGTCCATTCTAACTGAAATGCAAAGCGATTTAATGCAAAGTTGCTCTGTTGCTCCTTCTATTAGCGGGAGTAGCTAAACAAAACAGGAGCCTTCAACTTGCAGTTTGTCTAGCGCTGCATCTATACTGCAATCTTAGGGTTTCCTAACGAACTAGAAATAAAATCCAGGGTTGGTCTCAGTTTACTATTTTGTCATGCTAGAGGAAGAACTGACCATGACCCTGGCCTGCACATAGTACTAAACAAATGTCAAAAAGAGGTATTCAGGTTTATTCAGCTATTGGGGAGAGCCAGGTGAATGCATAAACTCTAACAGTCCCTGTTTGGAAGATTAAGTGTCTCTCTTCTCCTCCCCTTGTCCGTTTTGTTCTCAGTTCAATTTAATAATTTTTATTTGTTTGTTTGTTTGTTTGTTTGTTTATATCCTGCCCTCTCTCCCTAAGGGGACTTGGAGCAACTTACAACAGAAGAAAACAATATAAAAACAATTAAACACATGACAATCAGAAAAATTAAATCAACATAGGTAAAATAAATAAAATGCATAGACAATAAATAGCAGGAGTCAAGTTGAGAAAAAAACCTCAAAATATGACTCATAAATGCACAAAACTAAATAATAATATAGACACATGCTGCAAATTGAGTTCAAGGTGTAAAAGTAGTTTGCAGTTTATTATCTTGGTGGGAGGAGATGAGCAGGTGGGGCCTTGCCCTTCCCAGTAGGTTCAGGCAAAAGAAAAAAGTGCTGAAGCCTCTCCCAGATGATTCATTCTCTCTCACTGATAATGTTTGCCTTCTTGGGACCCTTCAATATAAAATTCAGATTATCATCTTTGAACCAGATTATATGGCAGTGTGGAGTAATATAATCAAGTTCAAAGCAGATAATATGGACTATCTGTTTTGATAATCTGGATTATATGGCAGGGTAGAAAAGGCCTTGACCAAATTCGGATCTTCCATGACCACATGTGTCCAGGTTTCATCTGTGAAATCTTAGAGGTATGTGAATGCAATCCAGAAGCATTCACTGCCACATTTCCCCAGAAAGTCATAATAGCTTAAAATCTCAATTTACACCTGAGTTTTGAAAGACACTTTCAGTATATATCAAATCAAAAAACTTTATTACAGTCCAGAGATCCAAACAGGTAAAAGATACACAAAATGCAGACAGATTAATAAACTGTTAAAACTGGTTAAAATGCAGGACGATGTGCTATACAAGGTAATATGAACAAGAGCGACAATATTCAGTATATACATATTTGGTGTTTGTTGCCTGGTCTGAGGGAGAGCATTGCAATTCTGCTTCCTGCTAAATCACTAGGCTGCTGAACCAGACAGAATTAGGAAAGGGTTTTTTGTTGTTTGCATTTTGTGCATTACAGTTCCCAGAACTCCCCAACCAATATGACCGCTGACCATTCTGGCAGACTGGCTGGCAAATTCTGGGAACTACAATCCCAATAAAGTCAAACATTTCCAAGTCTCAGAACCAGAACAAAACCCAATGCCAAACTGTATTGTCAAAGGCTTTCATGGCCAGAATCACTGGTTTGTTGTGAGTTTTCCAGGCTGTGTGACCATGTTCCAGAAGCATTCTCTCCTGACGTTTCACCTGCATCTATGGCAGGCATCCTCAGAGGCATCCTTTAACGGTTTTTTTAATACTGACTATCAGTATTAAAATCTGGCTACCAGTATTAAAAGACACTATAACAGTAAATAAAGAACAACACTCAAAAACAGGGGAATTCCAGACAAGAAAGAATCAGGGCCAGCTAATCACCTCCCAACAAAGGATTCCCCCAGGCAGTAACAAGCCAGACCTTGAAACTGCAAAGCCATTAAATCAGGGTGGCCAATTGAAACACTAACACCTACCTCAAACAGACAAAAGTTATTTCTCCCACCCTGGACATTCCACAGATACATAAACCCCCTTTTCCTAGTTTCCAACAGACCTCACAACCTCTGAGGATGGCTGCCATAGATGTGGATGAAACATCAGGAGAGAATGCTTCTGGAACATGACCATACAGCCTGGAAAACTCCCAACAACCCAATGGAAATTTTTTCTACATTCTAAAATTCAAGTACAAGGAATTGAACAATCAGAATTGGGGGAACAGGAAATATTTTGAAGGACTATGTTTTCCTGAATTGTGTTACCATGATGGGTGGGGGATTTTGGGAATTATAGGTCAGAAGTAGAGTAAGTTTTCCATGGTTGATGAAAGACACTCATTATTACAACTACATGAAGTATTTGTGTGGAACACTTGCACATATATACATAGCAAGTGTGTACTGATCCTGGTGGATATGTAGATGTGCCTAACATTTCACAGATGAAAATGGAACATGTATGGCCAAGCGACATCACAGTTTGATCAAGATGGTAAAAGCTGTTTGATGGTGAAACCCATTTTCTCTTTATTTTTTGATAGCAGTACATTGGAAAGAATCTACAGGTTTTAGTAGATTATAAACTAAACAAGAGTCATGAAGAGAGTATGAAGAGTATGAAGAGAATATGAGGTAGGAGATACTGCAACACTTTCCTTTGTAGTAAGCAGCTAGATTCCACCTTCTCTTCTGTGCAAACTACTTTTACATTTTGAATTCAGCTTGGACCAGTGGAAGTAAGCTTAGGATAAAAAGGGGAAATGGGAGGAAGAGAGAGAAACTGGGGAAAGTTAAAGGCAATTTTAAAAAAAAAAACAGAATGAGAGAAGATTAATCAGGATTGTCCATGCCAAATTGAGACACCTGGAAAGTTTGCACGTCCACAATGCAATTCACGTGGCTCCAGGTGTGCATCACAAGGTGCTCAGTGACTGCAATGTGACTCCCTTTTTCTTGGCCACTCGTCCTAGCGTGCCGGCTGTTCTGGACAGTATGCCCAGGCACACACACACACATGCACACACATCTGCATATCCCTTACTCCAGAAGCCCATTAATAAAAAATGCACTCGCTGCCAGCCAGCCTTAGGCCCCAGCTCCACAGGAAGGAGGCTGCTCATGAATATCTCATAGCACCCTTGCTGGCGAAGAGGAAGGACGCTTCGAAGGGGGAGGTCGGCAGCAGGTTAGGCTGCTTATGCTCCACTGAGCCTCATAAATATGGTAATAACAGGACTGGGACATGGCTCTTGGCTGGGGGGATCTGGCCTCCCCAGCCCTTCTCAGCTCCAGCCACCTTCCTGCCTGTACAGATGCAGGTGGCACGGGGAGAATCCAAATGGAACAGGTGGAGCAGCCGGGCGAGAGATGTCTGTGACCAGAAACAGAGGGACTGCAAGTCGGGGAGCCGGGATCAGTGCCAGGACCTGCCCTGTGCCCTGTGACTTCCCTCTGCCCCCTGAGACTCCTGGCACACATTAACACTTCAGAGGCTATTGGTAGTAAACCCTGACTTAGTTTAAAATGATCTGTACTGACTTTCGGTCTAGTCTCCAACTGAGATGCCAAGCTGGCTCTTTCCTCTGTGTTATTCAGAATCAAATTTGAAAGACAA